>NC_056735.1:160658226-160702022 GCF_019279795.1 Protopterus annectens
GCATTACCCTCAGTTTTTTGTTACTTGTGCTATTTATGGTGGTGGGTTTGTCTTTTGAGCCTTGCCTAAAAAAGGCACTATGGGGGTGGCAAGAGCCTTGGCCAGTATTCGAAAGCCTAAGGGTGACAGGTGCAAGCTGTCTCTAGCAAAGCAGCGTGGCTTGTCGAGCATGTCATCCCAGGCAGACAGGCACTGGATCCCCTTTGAATGACACCAGAAACTTAGCCAATTGTTGAAATCAAGAATTTTTTCTTTATACCGTGGTATCATTCTTGGTGAGGGCAGGATGCGACTCATGGTCAGGGTCATACCGGCCTGAGCTACGTGATCAGAGAGCTCTTCCATGTCTCTTTTCATGTAGTCCGGGGAGGTACGGCTCAGGTCATTCACACCAACATGGACAATGCCAGAGTCATGTTTGTACTTATTCTGGAGTGATCTGCGTGCTTGTGTTATGCGGCGGATCCTGGCACCCGATAGGCAGCTAACAGTAATCTTCTCCTTATTCAGCCTAGTGAGTGGGACATCAGTTTGCCTGACTATAGAGTCACCTATTACTAGTATGTTGGGTATGTTATTTTGCCTTAAGGGCTGTGATTGCATGGCACACTGGTTTTGTGAAGTATGTGTTTCATGGTTTGTGTTGGGGGGTGGAGGTTGCTTGGATATCTGCTTTGGAGGTCACTGTTGCTTTTGCAGATTTTTATTTAGAGCCTCTGAGTATGTTTTTGTGTATTTGTGTGTGTTTTTTGACAGTGCTGCTTTAATAGGTCTATGTGAGACTGGTGGTGTGATCCAAGTATTTTCCTTCTCCTCTTGACTGTCTGATCCAGTCTTGGGTTGAGAGAGCTTAGCCTCCAGTTTGGCTGTATAATTGCATCTCTCGCATGTATTAGTGTTTGGTGGTAAGAGGAGGGGGTTGTCTGTGTACATGAGGTAGTTGTAACATTGCCTCAAAATGCCCAGATTCACCAGATGGACTGGAGAGTACACCTGAAACTGCCCTTTGGACATGCCTGGATAGGTACAGTGAACTGTTTTACTGGATGGCTGGTAAGGTCGAATAGAGAGCCTTGTCCTTCTATACAGTGCAGGAGGGTCTAGTGCTAGGGTTTATAAGTGCTTGCTATAAGTTTTGAGCAAGTGCCAGGCTGAGAAGTGAAGGGCTTGAGTGCTTAAGTTGAAAGTGTGTTTAGTTCCAAGGGAAAAATTGAAGAGGAGACTTTGTGGAGCCGGGAATAGTTTTACCCTAGCTAACTGGCGCTGCCCAGCACGCAAAACCGACCAAATATGGTATTTATAGCAGGCAAATGAAAGAGATAGAAATTAGACCAAAATGGCCAATAAACTACTAATTTCTGGGCTGAAACCACTCCTCCAGAGGCAGATAGGCTGCTCAAAGCTCCCCTCTCTCACAGGTGAACAGAGAACCTCCTTCTATCCAAGTAAGGTATGGGCAAACACAGAGATTTGTAACACAGCCCTGAATTCAGCACTAACCTGAAAACTGGACTATACTAGCTTAGAAAGGTAGGAAACAAGTATATATATATTTTTTTGTTTTGTTTTGATTTTTTTTAAAAATAAAACAGATACACTCAAAAAACACTTTAAATGCACAGAAAAGGATACTTGTTGTTATATATCGCAGATCAGAGTTGTAGTCAATGCCCCTAGTAATAAAGTAGGAAGAAACACAAATACAAAAGCAGATGAATAAAGTGCAATTTATATATATATATATATAAACAATAGAAAACGAACGGTTCCAGCTGTTTTTCTGTGTACAGACATATAATTATGAAAGGGGTAAATAAAAATAAACACAAAAAAAGATTCATTTTTGTAATATGCTAAGCTAACTTACTTGCCCACATTCATTCCCAGAAAGAGCAAGTTCTCTTCTCTGTCCCATTTAATTTCCCAGGTATCTTCCACACTTGATCACTTTCATTCCCAGATATGATAAATTCCAACACGTCTTATTTATGCTGTAAGCAAGGTTTAAGTTCCTGGTTTAGGCAAGATTTAAGTTATGGTTTAAGTTTACAATTGTGCAACCCAGAGCTATATTTCTCACCTTCATAACAATAGAATAAGGTAAATTCCCTGGGCTTTAAAACTGATAATAAATAGTGAATTGTCTTCCTGCTGATGAGAAAGCATTTCATTTAGGCTCTATTACTTTAATAATCTGCTGGTATGGTGTCTTCACAGACTTATTTTGTGAGGCCATAGTCTAAAATAAGCTAACCTGATACCTGCCTTTTTGCTTAAGACAGAGTGGAAGAGTTAAATGGATGTTCTTTGAAAAATAGTAGTAATAAACTAGCTGAAGTTTACATTGAATGGAAAACATTTCTTCAACTGATTTAATCTGTCTAGCTTACATTCTATAGCTAGCTGCCTACATGCTTTCCTAACTAGAAATCTTATCATTGAGTGAAATATAGATGTTTACAGCAGGTGAGCATTTCGTCTTCCTTCTCCTGGAAGAATTTAATTCGTCTTTCCACCCTGAAAATTTCTCCTTAGGTTGAAGAGTCAATACAAGCAAAAGTACCTCAAGCCACTAAATAAAACGGAAACCACACATGGGTGCTTTGGTATCAAGGACAGTCTAGATGAGTCTGTCAGTAGTTTAATTCAATTTCTTACCTGAATACTGATTGGCACTTTCTTGTTAATTTGAGGTAATTACTAGTGCCTGTGTAAAATACAAAGCTGCTTCTCAAATAGGTTCATAGGTTCATAGGTTCATACTAGGCTATCTGCCCTGGGGCAATTATAAGCCTAGCCCGATTCTGTATGGCTTACGCCACCCCTTGATTTGAGTATACTGTGCCCTTTTTAAGGTTTAGTTTACTGTGCCTCTGTCTAATAGTGACACGGGAGTAATCCCTGGGACAAACCTACGATCCCCCATCCACTTATCGAGATTCTTCTTGAAGAGATTCAGTGAGGTGCTCTGCCTCACATGAACTGGAATTCTATTCCAGAGCGAAGGGAGCCTCTGGGTTATGAACCTGTCCCTCCAGCAAGTTCTATTTATTTCTGTGCTGAGGTTCAAGTCCCTCGAGCGTGTGGCTCTAAGGGATTTAGATTTACTGAGGTGGAGCATGTCCATTAATTCTGGATTTGACATAGCTTTGTATGTCAGGCATAGATCGCCTCAAAGTAGGCAGTATGCAACTGAGTAGAGCTGGAGTTTTTTTAGCCGAGCAGCATATGGCATCTGTTTGAGACCCTTGATCCTCTTGGTGAGATACTTTTGGGGTCTTTCTAATTGCTGCAGGTGTCGGGTAAGGTACATCCCAAAAGGGACATTGTATTCTATGATGGGCCTGATGAGGGATGAATAAAGGGGCACGATTACCTCTCTTGATCTAGATGTGAAACCCTTCGTGATGAGGTGGGCTATGTAGAAGGTCTTTCTGACCACTTTGGCAATGTGGTTTTCAAAGGAGAGATTGCTATCAACTTGGGTCCCCAGGTCCCTAATAACTTTCTCTGTACTTAATGGGTTCCGCCTATGTGGTAATTTGTGGGCACATTGTTTTTGCCAAAGGGTATGACTATACATTTTTTGGCATTTAGCTTTAAACCATGGCGCTGGCACCAGTTATCTGTCTCTGTGAGACCTTTTTGAAGGATATTTGTGTCAGCTGGAGAGTTGATTATGGTGCCCAGTTTGCAGTTGTCTGCGAACTTGGTGAGCCATAGTCCTCCCACGTTTGCCTGTACCTCGGAAAAGTATATACCGAACAAGAGTGGTCCCAGGACAGAACCCTGTGGGACGCCACTTGTGACCAGTTTCGAGTCTGACATGGCTCCAGCAACTCTCACTCTGTGGGTTCTGTCTTTGAGCCAGTTTGCGACCCATCTTGTGACATAGGGGTTTATATTTAAGCTGGATAGCTTATCTATCATGCCCGAGTGGGGTATTGTGTCAAATGCCTTTGCAAGGTCCAGATAGGCTGTGTGGACTACCTTCCCTTCATCTATGGCTTTGGTGACTGTTTCAAAGAAGTCAACCAGGTTCAAAAGGCAGGATCTGCCCTTGACAAAGACGAACTGGGTAGGATCTAGTGTCTGTAGGTCCCCAATGTCTTTGTTTATGAGCTCCATGATGATCCTCTCCATAGCCTTGCAGACTAAGCTAGTCAGGCTTATGGGGCGATAGTTTCCAGGGTCCGTAGAGGCTCCACCTTTGTGGAGTGGGACCACTGTTGCTGTACGCCATTCTGTGGGCACATATCCTGTAGTGAGGCTGAGATTGTATAGCTGTTTTATTTGAGGGATTAGTTCCTCTTGTAGTTCATGTAGGACGCAACCTGGGATGCCATCTGGTCCCATGGAAGCAGTGTTTTTGCTTTGGAGAGGGCAGCCTTCACCTGAGCATCTGAGATGTTTGGGAGGCAGCCCTCTGCCGGGATAGATACTTGCTCTTTGGGGGAGGGGTGGAGAAGTTTGCACTGAACCTGTCTGCCAGGATATTGGTGATGTCTGTGGGTTCAGTGTATTTTTGTCGTTTAGAATCAACTCAGAACAAGTCTGGGAGTTGCATCCCAGGTTTCTAACATAACTGAAAAAGCCTTATGATTGTCTTTGGTGTCCTGTGCAATTTTTCTCTCGAAGCTGGCCTTGGAGGATTTTATGAGGGATCGTAATTTTTGCTAGTACTGATCAGAGATGCCTTCCCTATTAGGGATTTTGCTCTATCATGTAGTAGCTTCCTCCTTCTGTTGTACAGTTTATTTATGGCAGGGGTCCATCAGACTGGATGCCTGCCTTTGGATGATTGGGTCTTGGTTTTGTTTGGGATAGCATGATCCATGCATTCCTGGAGATGTCCGTAGAATGCATTTATATAGGATTCTGCAGTTTGGGCTGTAGTTTCCACTGGCCCTGGGACCTTGAAGGATTCCACTTCGGTTTTGAGAAGTGAGAAGTTCGCTTTTGAGAAGTTTTTCATTGTGGTTTTCTGGGCTGGGGGTGGGGTCGGGATGTGGACATCCAGTGAAATTAATTTATGGTCTGATCTTACCAATGAGGGATATACTTCTGGTGTGGAGCATAGAGTCCCCATGTTGGTAATGATCAGATCTAGTATGTTGTCCCCTCTTGTGGGAGTGGTGACTAGTTGTTCCATAGCATTTGAGTTTATAATTTCCAGGAATCTTTGGGATAAGGTGCTTGGGCTTGAGTAGTGCTCCCAGTCAATGTTTGGGTAGTTGAAGTCGCCCAATATAATGGTGTTCGGAGAGATCTTCATGTTCTCCAATGTTTTCAGGAAAGCCGAATGGGATTCCTGACTTTGAGAGGGTGGTCTGTAGGATGCTATAAACTGAAAAGCAATCTTGCCCACTGTTAGTTGCACATGGATGGTCTCCGATACTTCGTGCAATGTCACTAACCTGGAGGTGTAGATATCCTTGATAAATATGGAAACTCCCCCTCCTTTTGTGGTTCGGTCCGGGTTTTGGGGCCGAAAAGCATGATACGAGGTATAGCCTGGTAGTGCTGGGGTGCTCTCTGGAGCCTTGAACCAGGTTTCTGTCACTGCACAGATATCGATGTTCTCCATACTGAGGAGAGCTTGAAAAGTGCATCTTGAGGTGAAGACTTCTGGCATTTAGCAGCATTACCCTTAGTTTCTTGTTCCTTGTGCTGTCTATGGGGGTGGGTTTGACTTTTGAGCCTTGCCTAAAAAGGCACTATGGGGTGGCAAGAGCCTTTGCCAATATCCGAAAGCCCAGTGGTGACAGGTGCAAGCCGTCCCTAGCGAAGCAACGTGGCTTGTCGAGCATGTCATCCCAGGCTGACAGACACTGGATCCCCTTTGAATGACACCAAACTTTTAGCCAATTGTTAAAATCGATCATTTTGTCTTTGTACTGTGGCATCATTCTAGGTGAGGGTAAGATGCTGCTCAAGGTCAGGGTCATACCAGCCTGGGCTACATGATCAGAGAGCTCCTCTATGTCTCTTTTCATGTAGTCCAGGGAGGTACGTCTCAGGTCATTCACACCAGCATGTACAATGACTGAGTCATATTTGTATTTGCTTTGGAGTGACCTGAGTGCTTGCGTTATGTGTCGGATCCTAGCACCCGACAGGCAGCTCACCATGACCTTCTCTTTATTCAGCCAGGTGAGCGGGACGTCAGTGTGTCTGACAATAGAGTCACCTATAACAAGAGTATCAGGTGTGTTATTCAGCCTTAAGGGCTGTGGCTGCTTGGCACACTGACTTTGTGGGTTATGTGTTGTGTGTGTTTTGTTTTGAGGTAGCGTTTGCTTGGATGTCTGCTTTGTAGTCTCTGTTGCTTAGGTAGATTTTTATTTAGAGCCTCCGAGTATGTTTTTGTGTATTTATGTGTTTGGTTCGCTGATGTGGTGGGACTATGTGATACTAGAATTGTGTTGTGTGAGGTTACCGTCTCCTCCTGACTGGTTACACCAGTTTTGAGATGAGGGAGCTCAGCCTCCAGTTTGGCTAAATAGTTGCATCTCTCACATATATTTGAACCTGTTTGGAGGAGAAGAGGGTTGTCCGTGTACATGAGACAGTTGTAACATTGCCTCAAAATTCCCAGATTCACCAGCTGGACTGGAGAGGAAACCATTGACTGACCTTTGGACATGCTAGAGTAACAGGGAAACTGAATTTAAGATGGACCAATAGAGGACAGGGTAATCGTAGAGAGTATAAGAGTAAGTAGTGCTTATGGTTTAATAGTGCTAACTTGTAGGATTACTTAATTGGACCAGTGAAGGGCCTTAGAATGAGAATATGGTGTTTAAATTGAGAGATAGAGCAGTTCTAAGGGAAAAAGTGAAGAGCAGACTTTGTGGAGCCAGGAATAGTTTAAACCCAATTAGGCGGCACTGCCCATTGTTGCGCTATGCTCAAAAATGCAAAACCGCGCAAAAGAGGGTTTTAAGAGAGGAAGATGAAGGAGTTTTGGAATTGACCCAAAATGGCCAATAAAACTACAGTTTCAAGTCAGTAACCACTCCCACAGGGGCAGGCAGGCTGCTCAATGTTTTTCACTGCCACTGATCAACAGAGAGACTTTCCTTTAGCCCAAGCAAAAATGGCCTCACACAAACTTACAAACAGTTCAAGAACAGAAAGCCTGTAACTGAACTTTTTTAAATCTCAGAAAAGTGGGGGGAAAGCAAGATTTTTTTTGTTTTTCAGAGATAGCAGAGGTTAACAAGTATCAACAAGTTATAACAGTGCAGTAAATGACCCCACACAAGAGTGCTAGGCCAAAGACAGATAAAATGCAAGTTTTGAGAAAAAAACGATTTTAAAAATAAGTGCAAACAGGAAATTCAGTAAACAGCTCTAGGTTGTGCTCTGAATACAGTTACTAATGCAGAAATCAAATTTAACAAGCCAGAAAATGCTCAAAATAGGCTATGCAGAAAAACTTAGCAAATAAACAGAGGAAAAATACTTAAAGTCTCAAAAGTGGCTCCTTTCTTCTCTCAGCGTTTTCTCCTCTTGGTGGGTGCTTCACCAATAGCCAACAAGCCTGAAAAGATGCCAAAACCACGAGGCAACCAGGTTTTAAGAGAGGAAGATGAAGGAGTTTTGGAATTGACCCAAAATGGCCAATAAAACTACAGTTTCAAGTCAGTAACCACTCCTACAGGGGCAGGCAGGCTGCTCAATGTTTTTCACTGTCACTGATCAACAGAGAGACTTTCCTTTAGCCCAAGCAAAAAATGGCCTCACAGAAACTTACAAACAGTTCAAGAACAGCAAGCCTGTAACTGAACTTTTTTAAATCTCGGAAAAGTGGGAAAAAAGCAAGATTTTTTTCGTTTTTTTGTTTTTTCAGAGATAGCAGAGGTTAACAAGTATCAACAAGTTATAACAGTGCCATGTTTTTTAAATGATGTTTTTTAAATGATGTTTTAGAAAATCAGCCCAATCTAACCTTTTATTGTATTAAAGTACCTCTAATGGTGAAACTAGGATAAATGTAATCATAATTAAGTGTGTAATTTGCTGATCAAAAAAGTCTGTGAATATGCAATTACTCATCAGTTCAAAGGCTTATACAAAACTTACTGCTGGAAGCCAAAAAGAAGCTTAACCACATTACAACTCCCTATATGGTCCATGAATAAGAGTACTATCACTTACTTCATGCATAAATCTCTGATATCCCACTCACTCATCTAGCCTAGTTTTGAAGGTAAAAAAGGATATTGGTCTATCTGACATGCATAGTGAGTCTATTCCAGAAAAGTAGAATTTGTTAGAGCAACAAAATATCCTGCTACTTGTTATTGTTGATGTTCTGATCCAGGTTGTGGGCTTTAGTTTGAGTCTTGGTTAGGTAGTTGTTCCTATGAGAATGAAATAGGCCAAATATGATATTTTTATTGTACAGAATGCTACATAGACATCACAACTCAAGATTCTATAGGACACAAAATAGAATGACATGGCATTTGGTATCTCAGAGTAGTTGAAGTTATGTAGTCCAGAAATCTTCTTGGTCAGATATATTTTGGGGATCTCTCAAGTTGGACAAACTGCTTTGTTGGGCACTTCCTGGAGGGAGCACTGTATTTGAGAAAGGGTCTGATGAGGGATACATTTAATGGCACTAAGACCTCTGCAGCCTAAAGAAGATACTCTTACAGATTAGTGGGGTAAGCTAGAAGGATTTCCTGTCCACTAATAAGACCCAGTGTTCAAAGGTGAGGTCATTCTTAATATATGTGCCTAGTCTTAGGCAGTGTTATCTGTACTTAGAAAGTTGCCTGTGATGTGATAAGAGGAGGGGATGGTGACTTTCTCAGAAATTACTGTACTACATTTTTAAGTATTGAGGGTAAGTTCTTGATTGACCCACAAGGCATTGGTCTGATCTAGGTTCTACTGGAGTAACTGGATATCAGAGGGAGATTTAATAAATTCGCCCACTTTGCAGTCATTAGAAAACATGGTTAACCACATACTATTGGCATTTATCTTGACATATGAGAAATAAATGTTAAGGAAGAGGATGCCCAAGACTGAGCTGTGTGCTACCGCACTAGTGACAAACCTTTGACTTGAGGAGGTGCTTCCTTCTCTAATAGGATGAGTTCTGCCAGAAAGCCAATTAGCTATCCAAAGGGCAACAAACATTGTATATTAAGATGGGAGAGTTTATCTCCAATATTTGAATGTGGTATCGTACCAAAGGTTTTGGCAAAGTCTAGATAACAACTATGGATGGACAGTCTTTCATCTAGGGCTTCAGTAACCCTTTGAAAGAAATCAGTCAGGTTTAGAAGGCAAGATCTACTCTTAGTGAATAAATTTGTTAAGGTCCAGGGTTTGCAACCCGCCTGCCCATATCATTGTCATCACTTCAGCATTGATGCGCCCCATAGTTTTACAAATGATACTTGTGAGGCTAATAGGTCTGTAGTTTACTCAGTCAGTTGTCGGGCTACCCTTGTATAAAGGTACCATGTGGACCTTTTCCACTCCTCAAGGACATAACTCAGGGAGAGATTAAAGGTTTATGTGAAGGTTGGCTAAACTGATTTTGATATTGCATAGAAGACCACAAGGAATATTTATTGGACACCGTGGTACTGGTATTTTTAGTTTTGGATGGCAGTGGCGATACCATCTGCTCCTAGAAGATTACAGGAGTAGTAGTGGTATGAACAGCAGTGGAAAGTATAGCGGATTTGGTAAAGAGTATAAAATTAGCATTGTATTTGTCTGCTACAACATTAATAGTGGACTTGGGATCTGAGTGGGAGCTTTCATTACAGATAAGTTCAATGTAGTAATGGGTATCATTTCTTAGTTTTCTAAAGTAGCTGAGAATTGCCTTGTGATATTGCCTTCTTTAGCATTTGTAGTGACCCTGCAGATAAACAGCTTTAATTTCTATTGTGGCTTGTCTTAGGGTTTTACTTATTTGTTTCAAATTTCTTTTATACTGGGGGAATGAGAATGTTTTATTAATAAGCTATTCATGCTCTCCTTTTTTTGTTGTATTGTTTCTTTATATAGGAGGGCCTCCAAATAAGTTTATTTTTAAAATTGCCTTTCTTTTTGTAGCAGATTGGCACAGAATGTTCAGTGAAACTGTTTTAAAGGGTATAGATTTCAAAAGCATAAGCAGGAGCTTCTGGTACTGAGTTGTTAGCGGAACTGGTCTGATAGTTAATACACTGAACTAAAGCTCTAAGCAGCTAAGAAACTGCTTTGTATGCCCAGGTTAGATGGTTTGATCCCTTCCACCTTTATTTGCCTGCTGTGTGAGTTTAAGCAAGCCACATATTCAGACCATGCTCTCATATTGCCCCTGAAAAAAGTTTGTCCAGTGGGTTTATCTGATCAAGAAATAACTAAAAATATCTGTCATTTGTGACTGTCTAGAAAATCTGTAAATATTAAAAGTTTTGGAGTAATCCTAAAATATTACATGTTTCAAGTGTTTTGCAATGAGTTGTGATGATGATTACTGCTAAATGGTGAGATACAACTAAGGAGGTAATAAGGTGTGGTGATGTAGCTGGGGAAAAGCTGATAAGGATGCAGTCAGGAAGGTTTTCAACAATGTTAAGAAGTGGGATGATTTGATCGAGGGAATTAGTATTAATAAAACTGAGGGATCTCTGAGCATATAAGCATTCTAGTTAAGGGATAGGTTGTTGTTGTTGTCTTTTGGCTTTTCCCGGTTAGGGGTCGCCACAGCGGAACTCTGGTCCGCTAATGATTGGCTGTTGATTTTCACGAACGCCAAGGTGCCAGCTCAACATTCAACCTTCAATGAAGGCATGCCCATTTACGTATGTCTTTCAAACTCCCACCCAACCACGGGGAGGACATGCAGACTCCACACAGAAGGCACTCCCTGCACTCCAGCCGGGAATCGAACAGGAGAACCTCTTACTGTGAGACAACAATGCTACCACTGCACCACCGCAGTTGAGGGATAGGTAATTTTCCTAAAACAGGAGTACTTGGTTTAACAGCAGCTTTTCAAGTTGGTCTAGATAGTCAGCAACCTTTGAAAGAGTCCAAAAAAAGCTCTTAAGTAATAATATGGTAAGAAGCTTCATTGAGTGCAAGTTGAATTTCTACAAATTCCAGTATGATATCATTAATAATTTGGCATGAGTCTATAAGATGGAAAAGCTCACTCAGACATTGCCACAAATTGCTGTAAGGGAAATGTTAGTTTGTTTTTGCTTTCTATTATTTTGTATTGCATCATTGCCTTCTTCTAATTTGCATATTGTGGTTTATTTTCTTTAAACTGTGTTTTACTTGTATTCTGCTATTAATTGCGCATTTAAACTAGGAAAAAGACTACAAGTGTGTCTCTTATGAGTCATACAGAAATTAAAATTTCCCCCATTCTCCCACTCTGGTGCTATTGTGTTTTTAAATTCAATTGTCTTTCTAGTTGTTTGTTCCTTATGTTGATTTGACCACATATTTCCTTCTTTCAGCTGTGTCATTGGCTATTGTGAGTAAGCACAAAATTATCATTTTGTGAAATCACCTCCCTTCAGCTATTTACATTTATTGGCTATCCCACTGTATTCCATAGATCCGGAATACAAACTGCTCACCCCCTTCCAATCTATAGTGATCTTTTAAAATTAGATAGCTAAAGCTTAAAATTACCCCAATTTCATAACTAACTGCTTAATGCACACCGCACCTCTTAGGATATTAGCCCATTTTTTCCATCTTGCCTTTAAAATTTGCAACACCTACTCCAAGACCATCAATTATTGGAGAAGCCACATTCTGCCTCTTAGTAGTAATCTTGGGATCAGTGCTTCTGTTTTGCTCCTGGTAAGAGAACTAGCATAGAGACATTATTTCCTGGAGACTGCTGATCACCAGAAAGCCTAATAACTGCTTCATGTGTGTCAGCTTGGAATTTGTGCTTTTATTTTGCTCCTGGTAAGAGAAAGAGCAGAGGGCATTGATTTGTGACTGTTCCTGATTGGGTAGTGAATACCTGTATTGGACCTTCCTGATATATAAGTCATATAACAGGAAAAAAACTACAACAAGCCTACAGACCCTGGGATCATCTGGGACAAGACTGTTGATCACCAAAGAGCCTGTGGCCTGCTTCTTATCTTGGGGTTGGTGTTACTGTTTTGCTTCTGATGAGAGAAGAAGCAAAGCAGCATTGTATTGCAGCATGAAGCTGTGGTGAGGAGGCTAGCACTAGTAGTAGCCAGGCAGTAGCCATTCAGGAATCAGCTCTTTTAATAATTTTTAACAGAGCTAATTCCTTCCTTTTAGTACGTAATGTTTAATTTGCTGCTGTCTAACCTAATTCAGAATATCTCCCTAAATACTACATCCATAAATCATCAGGGTCTACTTATTAGTTCCCCTCAACTGTTTGGCAGTGCCCTGTATAAATGCAGACATTTTGAGTTGACATTTCTCCAGTAAAAGCACCCTTGAAATTTTACCAATACATAGTTGCACACAGGCCAACTAGTTTGCATTAACAAACACTGCCCCCGGGGTTTCAAACCAGATACTTCTGACATTCCTTTATATTCACACTTCAACCATCTAATCAATAAAATAGGGCCTACTGCCATGGATATTGCGGCAACCCACCACTGCCAACCAGTAATCAAGGATCCTCAATCCTCACCACTGGCAACAGTGGGGGGGGGGATTCAATAGGAGGATAACAGGTACACACACAGTATTTCCAGATGCAGCTCTCTGCATCAAGTTCAATTCCTTTAAGAGCACACAGAGACAACAGTTAGTCCAGGGCTGGTTTCTCCCTCTCTCTCTCCAGATCCCCAGTAGGACTCCCCACTGGCACAGCTATATAGCTGAGATCTCAGCTGACTGACCAAGCCAAGACCTCCAGCACCCTCTCTGTCCAATGAGTGTTTTGTGTCCCTGCTGAAGTAGGCACACACACACACTCTTCGAGGTTTGATTTACACACACACAAACACACACACACAAACACACACACAAAAAAACACCTGGGAAAGGCTGGCACAGGTTTACTAGCTATGCCCCCTTCTGCCCAGACAATAAGGTAGTTTTCACTGCCACCAGACTCTCCTGTCAAGCTACCTTAAGGACTTATCAAAGGGTGTCCAATCTTACTGTGTAATATTAATATTAACACAAATGGTAGTTTGACCAAGAGCAAGGCTATAAGGAGTGGTCCACACAGTGTCACCAAATAAATATGCAAGTACTCTATACAAAGATCAGCCACAATGAAAAGTTTAAATATATTTAATAATAAATAATAAAGTAACAAAACAATACTAAATATATATTCACAGTAACATCAGAGTTCAAAACCACAGGAAACATTTAAAATAACATTGCAGTACAACCTTGTTGGAAAAATGGCATTTTACATCATGAGAGTATGCACCCCCGCCATATTTTTCCAAACATTGTTAAAAATCAAATGGCTAGAATAACCAAAATATGCAGCGATGCCAAGGATAGAGAACAGCTGCTAAATTTTCAAATTAAGTGCTTTAAGGACAGGGGTTATCCAGAATATGTACAAACATGCATGCAACATAATAATGTTATGAACCCCAAGGTGAGTCATAAACGGGGCTATCCTGGACATTATAATAAACCTGGGATAGGCAAGATACAATATGACATCAAATTCACGAATGATGTAAGATACATTAAAGACATTATCAATAAAACTGGAAGTTGCTCTATATGAATAAAGATTTGAAAAATGTGGTAGGTGAACACCCTATCTTCAGATATAGCAACTGTCCAAATTTAAAAGATTATTATGCAAAGAGAAAGTATTACAAACATCCTTGGACATTAGAACTAATTTTAGGAGGGGAACTTTTCCATGTAAGAAATGCAGTATATGTAGCCACATTAGTGATGAGCAGGCATATGAAAATACACAGACTGGCTATAGGTTTGTACAATTTTTATGCCACATGTGAGACCAAAATATAATCTATTTGGCGACATGCGACAATTGCAATGCCTACTACATAGGCATGACAACACGTAGGCTCAGAGATCGAGCCTACAATCATGTTTATGATATACGGAAGATGAACATCAACAATGCTTTAGCCAGGCACTGTCAGTTATTTCCATCCCATATGTTCAAATTTAAAGTACTACAGATACTCCATCATAACAGAAGGGAAGGCAATACAGTAGGCACTTTGGAACTTTTCGAGCTGAAATGGATTTTATTACTTAGGGCGCACATAGAGCCAGGACTGAATACAGCACTTAGTATCAAACCAGCACTATTATAGAGATATTGTAATTTAGATTTAGAGAAAATTATTAAATAGTTTATATACAAGCAGGAATTTATTAGGAGTGTGTAAATATATATTTAATTTCATTTTTTGTCTTATGCATATGAATGTGTAAATAACCAAATACATTTTTTTAAATTATGATCAATTATTGTGGCTTAGCCATATTATTACATGAGATGTCATCCTATGGATTTATTTTTATATATTTTTATCTTTATGACCATCCAAAGTCTCTTAGAATCATTGGGATATTCAGAATATTAAATTAATATATGACTGAATAATTTTATGGAACAATTATATTGAATCCAGTTTGAACTATTATATATATTCTTAACCTAAGAAAGATAAAATTATTATGTTATGCAAACACTATATGCTAGTTGGATTGAACACTTTTTACATATCCTTGAGCTAGTATTTATAATGATTTGTCTTACAAAGCAATGAAGGAAATTTTATATGTGTAGTTGAATGTCTTCTTTACATTTTGGACTCAAGGTAACATAAGATGTAAGAGATGTTTTTACAGGAAGTGATTTCCTTTTATGGAATTCAGCCCAAATGGTATTAATTGCTTAATTAATGTTTAATTAGACTTTTAACCGCCAAAATGGTAGTTAATTAGGGCGGATACCTTACTATATAAAATGTGGTCAATTTTAAGAAATTTGTAACCTGATGAAGCGGACTTGTCGAGTCCGTGAAAGCGCTTGTTTTATCAAATAAATATTTTTTGCTGTTTATCGTGGAAGCTTCAGTGATTTGTATATATACTGATCGTTTCTTTTTGCTGAAGCTTTGGATGATCGTGCTGGGTCTGGTGCTGCTAATTTGGTTTCTCTTGTTTTATTTCCTGGCTAATCATCACGCGATGGAAAATTTAAATATTGAACTGGATTATACACGAAAGTTGCCAGTGATGCCATGAATTGGAATGCTATATTCCACCAACGTGATAATTCTTTATTGAACTTTGATAATCAAGGTAATGTTCCACTAGAGGTGAATACCCACAATGAGAATATGCAAGAGTTCTATGGAGATTTGAGGAGCTTGGAGAGCAATCTTTACAAACTTCATAGGCTCCTTTGGCAGAGAAAACATCTGGAGGCGTGCCTGCATTTTAAAGTCATTCCGCGGGGCATGCGTGTGCTCTGCATGCCGAGCTATGGAGAAGCGCATCCCGAGCTCCTACGAAGATGGCAACAACTTAACCTAGATCTTGGCAACAGATATTTGAGACTACTCATTGATTATTTTCAACCGGTGGAAAATGAATTAATTGACAAAGTTGAAGGTGAGCATAACCATATGGTTACTAAATATAAAAGTGAACACTGCTTATCTAAACTTAATAGCATGCTATCACAAGTGACTTTCTACAGTAATAAGCTAGAACAAGTGAAACTAAAAAAGCTAAAAAGAGACTGTAATGACTTCCGTGTCGGCAACATATTTATTTGGCCGAGATATAATGAGACAGTAGTAACTCGAGAAGCAAATCAAGTGAATAATGATATAGTGAGTAGCATAACCACTAACATCAATGTCACTAACTCAGACAACACAATACCCAATAGTGGTTTGCTTTCTTCAGAAGTGGATACTGCTTCACCTGCTTCCTCTCTGCCTTGCAACCAGCAAGGTTTGAAAAATGTTACAACAGGAGCCAGACCGAAAGAAGGCACTCATACTCCGAATATTGCTCCCAATATGTCATCGATTTTAAACTCCCCGCTTCCTTACAAACAGCGAGCCCCGATGCGATCGTCCAGCAGGGGAAGGGGGAAGCAAAATATCTGGAGACAATTGGGAGAACAGGAAGAAGAAACACTGAATGTTTTATTCTTCAATGTTTCATCTCGTGAGTTGACTGAATCTGAATGTACTGTACTTAACAAAGGTCTTTCGTTTATCCCTTCGGGGCAGTGAACTTTCTGATACTCTTATAATGCTCCGAAAGTTTACTAGAAAACTGGCCCTGAAACTTTTATTTTCTGATGAAAGTAATACTGAACATAATGCCTTATTGTTAAAAAATACTGCTCTTAAAAGGAAAAGCACATTTAATCCACCGCTACCTAGCTCTATTGACTGTTTCTTACGTGCATGTGAATTTGATCTCTATGCATATTATAAAGAAAAAGGACACAAAAAGTTATTTTATAACATGAGTGAATCACAAAGAAGTAGCTTAGACTCACTATGTAATGATGAAAGTGTAGTATTTAGACCAGCTGATAAAGGGGGTGGGGTAGTATTAATGGATTCCGAATTTTACAATGACATAATGAATATGATGCTATGTGATGACACTGCTTATTTAATGATTAATAGAGCTGAAATCTTATCCATAATTGGAAATGTTAGAGATACATTCTACGACCTCCTGATGTCAAGATGTATAGACAAACAATTGTATGATTTTTTGGATATTGAAGCGCCCTTGATTCCCATCATTAAGGGACTGCCCAAAATGCATAAAGGGGTACACCCCCCACCAGTTCGACCGATAGTTTCTGGTCAATCATGGGCAACTGAGAACGCCTCACAGTATGTACAAATTAAACTGGCTCCGTTGATAGATAAGATTCCAACCATATTAAAAAATTCATATACACTATTGGAAGATTTAGAAAACTCACAATGGGTTGAGAAAGTGAATTGTGAGACACTATTGGTCACTTTAGATATAAGGAATCTATTTACAAGCATACCCAATGACTTTGGAGTAGAAGCTGTTAGAAGCTGTATGAACGACCATGGCATGGGTGATCAAAACGAACAGTTTATTATATGTACCTTATTAGAGTTGATACTCAATAATAATATTTTTTTGTACCAAGATAAGGTCTATAAACAAATATGGGGGGTAGCCATGGGCACCCCTTGTGCAAATGTATACGCTAATATAGCAGTATATGAATGGGAAAGAACACATATCTTGAACAATGAAAATTTAAGTAGCTAATGTTATTTATTACAGGAGGTTTGTGGATGACATTTTACTCTTTTGGAATGGCAGTATGGAGTCCCTGCTCAGTTTCATTGAGTATATGGAATCAACTACCTCATTCCTTAGTTTTACACATGAAGCCTCACTGAATAAGGTTAACTACCTGGATATAACAATAATGAAAAATAATGGGAATAGGTTTACTACATCGCTTTTAGAAAACCTTGTTGGAAAAATGGCATTTTACATCATGAGAGTATGCACCCGCCATATTTTTCCAAACATTGTTAAAAATCAAATGGCTAGAATAACCAAAATATGCAGCGATGCCAAGGATAGAGAACAGCTGCTAAATTTTCAAATTAAGTGCTTTAAGGACAGGGGTTATCCAGAATATGTACAAACATGCATGCAACATAATAATGTTATGAACCCCAAGGTGAGTCATAAACGGGGCTATCCTGGACATTATAATAAACCTGGGATAGGCAAGATACAATATGACATCAAATTCACGAATGATGTAAGATACATTAAAGACATTATCAATAAAAACTGGAAGTTGCTCTATATGAATAAAGATTTGAAAAATGTGGTAGGTGAACACCCTATCTTCAGATATAGCAACTGTCCAAATTTAAAAGATTATTATGCAAAGAGAAAGTATTACAAACATCCTTGGACATTAGAACTAATTTTAGGAGGAACTTTTCCATGTAAGAAATGCAGTATATGTAGCCACATTAGTGATGAGCAGGCATATGAAAATACACAGACTGGCTATAGGTTTGTACAATTTTTATGCCACATGTGAGACCAAAAATATAATCTATTTGGCGACATGCGACAATTGCAATGCCTACTACATAGGCATGACAACACGTAGGCTCAGAGATCGAGCCTACAATCATGTTTATGATATACGGAAGATGAACATCAACAATGCTTTAGCCAGGCACTGTCAGTTATTTCCATCCCATATGTTCAAATTTAAAGTACTACAGATACTCCATCATAACAGAAGGGAAGGCAATACAGTAGGCACTTTGGAACTTTTCGAGCTGAAATGGATTTTATTACTTAGGGCGCACATAGAGCCAGGACTGAATACAGCACTTAGTATCAAACCAGCACTATTATAGAGATATTGTAATTTAGATTTAGAGAAAATTATTAAATAGTTTATATACAAGCAGGAATTTATTAGGAGTGTGTAAATATATATTTAATTTCATTTTTTGTCTTATGCATATGAATGTGTAAATAACTAAATACATTTTTTTAAATTATGATTAATTATTGTGGCTTAGCCATATTATTACATGAGATGTCATCCTATGGATTTATTTTTATATATTTTTATCTTTATGACCATCCAAAGTCTCTTAGAATCATTGGGATATTCAGAATATTAAATTAATATATGACTGAATAATTTTATGGAACAATTATATTGAATCCAGTTTGAACTATTATATATATTCTTAACCTAAGAAAGATAAAATTATTATGTTATGCAAACACTATATGCTAGTTGGATTGAACACTTTTTACATATCCTTGAGCTAGTATTTATAATGATTTGTCTTACAAAGCAATGAAGGGAAATTTTATATGTGTAGTTGAATGTCTTCTTTACATTTTGGACTCAAGGTAACATAAGATGTAAGAGATGTTTTTACAGGAAGTGATTTCCTTTTATGGAATTCAGCCCAAATGGTATTAATTGCTTAATTAATGTTTAATTAGACTTTTAACCGCCAAAATGGTAGTTAATTAGGGCGGATACCTTACTATATAAAATGTGGTCATTTTTTAAGAAATTTGTAACCTGATGAAGCGGACTTGTCGAGTCCGTGAAAGCGCTTGTTTTATCAAATAAATATTTTTTGCTGTTTATCGTGGAAGCTTCAGTGATTTGTATATATACTTCTGACATTCCTTTATATTCACACTTCAACCATCTAATCAATAAAATAGGGCCTACTGCCATGGATATTGCGGCAACCCACCACTGCCAACCAGTAATCAAGGATCCTCAATCCTCACCACTGGCAACAGTGGGGGGGGGGGATTCAATAGGAGGATAACAGGTACACACACAGTATTTCCAGATGCAGCTCTCTGCATCAAGTTCAATTCCTTTAAGAGCACACAGAGACAACAGTTAGTGCAGGGCTGGTTTCTCCCTCTCTCTCTCCAGATCCCCAGTAGGACTCCCCACTGGCACAGCTATATAGCTGAGATCTCAGCTGACTGACCAAGCCAAGACCTCCAGCACCCTCTCTGTCCAATGAGTGTTTTGTGTCCCTGCTGAAGTAGGCACACACACACACTCTTTGAGGTTTGATTTACACACACACAAACACACACACACAAACACACACACAAAAAAACACCTGGGAAAGGCTGGCACAGGTTTACTAGCTATGCCCCCTTCTGCCCAGACAATAAGGTAGTTTTCACTGCCACCAGACTCTCCTGTCAAGCTACCTTAAGGACTTATCAAAGGGTGTCCAATCTTACTGTGTAATATTAATATTAACACAAATGGTAGTTTGACCAAGAGCAAGGCTATAAGGAGTGGTCCACACAGTGTCACCAAATAAATATGCAAGTACTCTATACAAAGATCAGCCACAATGAAAAGTTTAAATATATTTAATAATAAATAATAAAGTAACAAAACAATACTAAATATATATTCACAGTAACATCAGAGTTCAAAACCACAGGAAACATTTAAAATAACATTGCAGTACAGGCTCACACAAATAAAAAAAACATAATTTAAACTAAGCTTTGCTATATTCCTGATTGTGTCTAAGAGAGTTATACTGCTCCCTAGAAACTTACTTCATTAGAGCAAGGCAGATGTGGTGAATGGTTCTTGTTGTCAGGTCCAAGACTGAATAGAGAATGCACTGTCTCACTAAAAGACTTCTCAAAATAATATCTAATATATTACTGCTGGGATAGCTTGCAGAATGACATCATTTCTGGTCATCTGACTACTAGTTCTCATGCAACCCCCCCCCCCCCCATTGCTGGCAGCTGGCAGTATTTAGCATCTAACTGTAAGAATATATATACAAGAGCTTTTGCACAGATCTTTGGCAGATGCTGGAAGCCATACAAAGTTTGCATTACTTCATGCTTCCAAAATAGCAATTAGTTCACCCTGAAGACAATACAGAAAGCTTCCTAGTACAGATGTTTCTCTAGCTGCATTGAAACCAGTCAGTTAGCCTACAAAGTGATTTAATTTTAGATATTTTTCTAAAGTTTGCTGGACTAAGGTTAACCTCCTGTATTCCAGTTTCCACTGTTAAAATATATACATTTAAACAGTTACAATAGTGCATGTACATTTCTGTTCTCCTCCAGTAGGGCATACTGTGGATACATTTTAAACACACTTTACGAATACCTTTTCAATACAAACATCTGT
Organism: Protopterus annectens; assembly: GCF_019279795.1. NCBI lineage: Eukaryota > Metazoa > Chordata > Ceratodontiformes > Protopteridae > Protopterus > Protopterus annectens. Next base: position 160,678,955 of record NC_056735.1, read on the forward strand.
ACAGAGCAGTTTGATATACACATGACATACAGTTCTAATACATTTGTAACACAAGCTTCTTATACAAATTAGTTTGACATTCACAAATGACATATAATTATTTAGAAAATTCCAACTAGTTGTGCTGGCAATACCTCTTTCATCACAGATAAGAACTTTCTCACTATCTCCATCACCAGCTTGGTGGATATGGCCAATGCAGAAATTGCCTCATCTTTACTGACAACCAGTTAATTCTCAAACAAACTGATATGGCATGTGAGAGATGTGTTTACACAATGTCACTGGATGTGAAGCTCTCGCATAAAAGCACTCCTAATGTTAATCAGGTTGTCAGTCGTACACAAAATGCACCAATCACACACAGTACAAAGCAGACACATAAACCCACATATGCTGAGGTACTTAATTGTAACCTTCTTAAACCCCAGAGAACTCCTAGATGAAGTACACATAACAAATACCCTCTGCAGCCCAGTATGCACTCTTTCAAATCAACACCCATATCAACACATGCAGCCACATCTCATGGAGCCTCTACTTTTAAGCCCATAAGACAAACCACTACACAAGCCAACATTCTGGTCATTGGAGACTCAATTATGAGGCACACTGATATCCCTCTCATCAGGCTGAGTAAGGAGAAAGTCACAATCAGTTGCTTATGGTGGCCAGGATCCACCACATTACACAAACACTGAGGTCATTCGACCACAAGTACCAGAATAACTCAGTCATAGTCCATGTGGGTGTAAATAACCTGAGACATACCTCCTTAGACTATATAAAAGAGAGATAATGGAGATCTCAGAATATGTGTCCCAGGCTGGTATGAGCCTAGCATTGAGTAGCATTTTACCTTCTCCAAGGATAATGCCAAAATATGAACAAAAGATGACTGACTTTAATAACTGACTTAGTTTCTGGTGTAATTCTAGCAATATTTGTCAGCATGGAAGGAGATGGTCAACAGACCACGCTGCTTTGCCAGGGATGGTCTGCACCTCTCTCCTCTAGGCTTTCAAATATTAGCTAAAACATTGTCCTACCCCATATACCCCATAGTGCCTTTTTTTAAGCAATGCCAAACTGAAAGTACTTCCGACATAGCAAAGCCAAGAAAATCTAAATGAGTTACTGCTCATTGCTAGGAGTCTAAATAAAAAACTCCACTCCCTACAAGCTCTCTTCAGCCTAGAGAATGCTAATGCCTGTGCAGTCACTGAGACATGGTTTAAAACCACAGAGAGCACACTGGAGGTGCAAGGCTATAATGTCTTCCACACATTTAGACCAGCTATTACACAGACAGGGACTAAAAGTGGAGGTGTCTAGATTTACATCAAAATTAAATATATCTCAAGGCTGATCAAACAGGACAATTCATTTTAGCTTCTCTATGTTCAAATCACCATAGGCAAAATCCCCTACCACTTCCTTGTAAGCTAAAGGTACACCTCTACGATGCAGGAAACCCATTACATGTATTGAAACTTATTGAAAACACCCATCATCCAACCCAATTTGATATTCATGGGCTTTAATTACCCCAGTATTAACTGGGAATTACATATGGCACCAAATGTGCGTGCTCAAAGATTCCTGGATTTTGTAAACATAAACTCCCTGGACCAGATTGTCAAAACACTGACCAGGGGCATAAACATACTGGGTCTGGTCCTCACTAATATGGGAGAATGCTTCACACCCCTAGTGTACTATATTCTCTGGTAAGGTCAAACCACAAAATTGCCTCCTTTGAAGTAAAAATAAAACACGGTACCCCAGCTGACTCTTGAATATTCAAGAATTGCTCTAAGACTAATTTCCTACAATTAACTGATAACCTGGCACACTTTCAAGCCCCATAAACCCTGAGAACACTGCTGCATACACAGTTCACAGTTCATATTAACTCTATACAAGCATGTTAATTCTTGCATAGAGCAGCTGTACCCATCAGGAAGAAGTACAGAACTAACTCAAAAAACAAGCCACCCTGCTGGAATTACAACATCAAAAGGTTGTATAACAGAAAAAAGAAAATCATGGCAAAACTTAGGTGGTATAACACCCAGCAGGATAAAAGCACTCTCGCCAAACTAAATAAACAACTCAGAGAACAAATGAAGTCTACTAAAGCCAGATTTGAGGTAAATTTGGCCTCCCAGGCCAAGGAAAACTACAAGGCATTCTTTAGCTATGTCCACAACCTTAAAAGCAATAAACAGTTGTGTGCAGAGTACATTGTTAATGGAATCACCTATACTGAGCCAGAAGATATAGCAAACTTACTGGCTGACAACTTCAGCTCCAACTTTACCCCTCTCTCCTCCTAAACCTTACCTCAGGAAATATCATAAAATATAACTCCCCACTATCACTAGATATCACATCCTTAATGCTCACTGTAAGGCAAAAACATTGCATTAATGGGCCCAGATGATATCCCAGGATGCCTTCTAAATAGCATGACATATGACCTATCAGACCCTCTGGAATTGCTGCTTAACTGTAGCCTCAAAACAGGCGTCATGCTTCATGAATGTAGGACAGCAACAGTCATCCCATTGCACAAAGATGGGCCATCTACAGACCCTGAAAACTACAGACCCATATGTCTCACTAGTCATGGAAAGAATTATAATGGACATGATCAATAATGACATAGGAAACCTCCAGATACTGGACCCAAAACAATTTGGGTTTGTCAAGGGCAGGTTCTGTCTACTCAACCTACTGAACTTCTTTGAGAAGGTCTCCAAAGCAATGGATAAGGACAAAACTGTTCACACTGCCTACCTTGACTTGGCCAAGGCATTTGACACAATATCCCATTCAGACATTGTTGACAGAGGTTAGGTATTAATCCTTATGTCACCCAGTGGATAGCCAGCTGAGACAAGCCAGGAAGTTAAAACTGGGGAGGCCAGTCATAAGTGGAGTCCCTCAGGGATCGGTCCTGGGACAGCTCATTTTTGGCATTTGCTTCTCTGAAATCAAGACCAATGTCAATGGTCTCTGGCTGACTAAATTTGTGGATGATTGCAAATTAGGAGCAGTCATTAAATCCCCACTGACACAAATGGTCTCCAGGAAGGGCTGACACAGGCAAATAGCTAGTATCAGATCCATGGACTAAAACTAAATGCCAAAAACTGAATAACAGTATCCTTTGGGAAGTCATTCCCCCTGGTAACTGTTATATTGACAACACACCCCTAAGAGTTGACCCTGAAGTCAAAAATGTGGGGACACACATACAGAAATCTAGCCTTTGACCATCACTTGTGTACAATAGTGAGAAAATCATTCTACGTTGTGAAACTTATAAACAAAGGTATGGAATCTAGGTCCAAGGAAGTCATTGTTACACTGTATTTGGCATTCATCAGACCTATCATTGAGTACAATGACTCCTTCTGTATGTACCCAAACAATTCAATAATTGGAACGTCCACAGAGGTTCCTCACTAAAAGAATGCAGGATGTAACTAACATGTCTTATGCAGACCACCTCAAAGCCCTATCCCTGCATTCTGTCTCCTACAGGCTGTTGAGGGGAGATCTATGCCTAGCATACAAGGCATTGTCAAGTCCCACCCTGATGGACCTCCTGCAGAACCATAAAACAAGCATCACCAGAATTACCCATTCTAAAGACTTAAACCTTGCCTGTGATATAAATAGGACCTGCTAGAGAGACAGGTGTGTATCCCAGAGACTACCCCTCCTCTGGAACAGGGTCCCCATCCATGTGAAGCAGAGTTCCTCCCAACTCAATTTAAGTGTAAGCTGGGCAACTGAATGGGGAACAGCAAATTCATTCCTGGTTTGGCACATTTGTCTTTAATGGACACAAGCAGTCTGTAAATGGTCATCTGCCAGGCCCCTACTTGTAAATGCTTCAGCTCTCAAGACCCTGCTTAGACTTATCAAGGGTACCAGACCTTGTCAGAGATTTGGGATACATGGCAAGGGTTAGGGGTTGGCATAATAGTTTTTTACTTCACAGATAAGAAGTGCAGGGCTTGATTCTCACAAAGGGAAACTGGATAGGCTTAAAATGGTCCACAAGGGCAGATAGCTTAGTACTTACCAATGAGCCTAAGAGTCTATAAAAAGGCCCCTGTAGTCATTTGTCTAGTAAACACCTATGAACCTTTGAACCTGTGCCTAACAAGTGTGCACTGTAGCGCCCAGTGGGCATGAATGCATTGTGGGGGCTGAAGCCTGGTAATGAGGATGTGCCATCTTTGCACTGAAGCCAAGCTTCTGTAACTACACACATATTTGTATGTCTCTAAGGACAATGAAGATCTGAAGCTCAGTCATCTTCCTGGCCAATCTCCTACTCTTCACCAGTGCTAGCTTAATATTGACCAAACCACAATTTGTTAAACTGGTATGCTCGTGAAAATTTTGCTTAGAAAGGCATTTTAGAAACAGTTAAGCTATAACCTGAAAGATGTACTCCATTTCTGTGTAGCAGGATCACATGCTACTTAACTCATCTGAGGCAGAAATATGATGGTTGCCCTAAAATGAAACCAGTTAGTCAGCTAATTGTTGTATCCATTTATTATGTCTTTAAACTTAGAAATCTTCCTTGGTGATGGTATAACACTGCTCAGTGTTATTAATTTCCCCTCCTTGGAGACTAGGGAAGAGACATTTTCACAGTCCTTCTACATGTCTTTCAGAGCCGAATGACTAAAGTCTTTTTATTCACCCCCAGATTTGCAACCACAAGTTCATACTCATATTTGAGACAGTGAAGGGACCTAAAAGCCTTGATTACATCCCTAGTGAGGATGCTTACTGAAACTCTTTTCTTATCCATTGTGATAATTACAGTGCCGGTATGTCTGAGCATACATGTGGTAAGTGCAGTGCCGGTATATCTGAGTATACATGAGGTAAGTGCAGTGCCAGATTGTCTGAGTAAACATGTGTTAAGTACAGTGCCCATATATCTGATTATACGTGTAGCAAGTGAAGTACCAGTATGTCTGAGTAAACATGCAGTTAAGGGCAGTGCCAGTATATCTGAGTATATATATATATATATATATATATATATATATATATATATATATATATATATATATATGGCAAGTGCATTGCTGGTATGTCTGAATATACATGTAGTAAGGGTATTGCCAGTATGTCTGAGTGTACATGTGGTATATGCAGCATTAGTTTGTCTGAGTATACATGTGATAAGTGCAGTGTCAGTATGTCTGAGTAGTAAGGGCAGTGCCCGTATGTCTGAGTATACATGTGGCAAGTGCAGTGTTGGTATGTCTGAGTATATGTGTGGTATGTGCAGTGCTAGCACGTTTGAGTATACATGTGGTAAGTGCAGTGCCAATATGTCTGAGTATATGTGTGTTATGTGCAGTGCCTGTATGTCTGCGTATACATGTGGCAAGTGCAGTGCCAGTATGTCTGAGTATATATGTGGTAAGTGCAGTGCTGGTATGTGTGAGTATATATGTGGTAAGTGCAGTGCCGGTATTTCTGGGTATACATGTGGTAAGTGCAGTGCCAGTATGTCTGTGTATATGTGTGGTAAATGCAATGCTAGTATATCAAAGTATACATGTGGTAAGTGCAGTGTCAGTATGTCTGAGTAGTAAGCGCAGTGCCAGTATGTCTGAGTATACATGTGGTAAGTGCAGTGTTGATATGTCTGAGTATATGTGTGGTATTTGTAGTTCCAGTATGTCTGAGCATATGTGTAAGTGCAGTGCCTGTATGTCTGCATATACATGTGGCACGTGAAGTGCCAGTATGTCTGATTATAAGTGTGGTAAGTGCAGTGCCAGAATGTCTGAGTATACATGTGCTAAGTACAGTGCTCATATATCTGATTATACTTGTGGCAAGTGAACTACCAGCATGTCTGAGTAAACATGTAGTTAAGTGCAGTGCCACTATGTCTAAGTATGGGTCCACTATGTAATCTTAAAATACTGAAATTCCAAAATTCAGTATTTTGAAATTACATAGCCGAAAACCGAAGCTCACAATTCCGAAAACACACAACCGCGAAATTCAAAATGATGAAACTTCACTACACATACAGTACACACATAAACAAACACACAACTCCCCCTCACAATCAAGTAAATGCATCTACACTATAGATGCACCCCCACACCCCCCTACTTATATATTCTAACTCCGATATCACACAAAGAGAAACACAAACGAAACTCACACACACACATCTTACAGTCCCTCACACACACACATCACAATCACAACACACACTTATGCACACTAAAGCCCCTAACCAACACATTTACACACACAAACATATCTAAATTCAACCAATACATCCACACACCGCACCAGCGGAAGCGGAAATTCAACATCTCTGTGCTTCGGGATTTTTAATTTCTCCCTTCTGCCAGTTTCAGAACTTTGAGTTTTCCACTATGTAATTTTGAAATACTGAATTTCGGGATTTCAGTATTTCAAAACTACATAGTGGACCCCTGAGTATATATGTGGTAAGTGCAGTGCTGGTATGTCTGAGTATACATGCATAAGTGCAATGCCTGTATGTTTGAGTGTACCATCTCCTGTAGCAAGGACTCTGAGGATCTCTGCCATGTAAGTTTACAGGTACAGACCTGCAGCTTTGTGACCCTCAGGGGGATAATGTGGGGTAGTAAGTGTACTAGTGGATGATTTGGAGGTTCTAGGTGTCAGAGGTTTGCTATATGGCTGCCTGGGAGGCTTGATGGTGACTTTATCTGGCACTAATTGTTGAGGGCAGACATACCTCCAGGCTATATAAATACTTTCATCTCTCACAGATGCAACTGTAGAGATCCCATGGAGGTGAGTTGTCAGTGAACATTAGGCAGTTGCGTACTGCCCAAAAATACCCAGAGCTAGAAGAATGGCAAGGAGAGGGAATAAGAAACATGATAATACTCCATATCTGTGGAAGCTGTGACTGAGGTTAAACAATATTCTGTATTCAGTAACAACATCTAGCAGGAAGTTGATATTAAAAAGAGTAGCAAGTGGAAATTTGGCTTGGAGGCCACAGGAGTCAGCTGTATGTAAACACAAAATGCAATCTATAAAGACATATAGAACAAGACAGCTTACATATAAACACAGAAGTAAAAGGATGCGCTATATTCATTATCAATATCCAGCATTACCTTCTGGAAGGAAGCTGATAGTGAAATGGCATGAAAGAAAAGGAAAGCAAGTGCACATATGGCACTGATGCCACAGTAGAGCAGGACAGTTTACATGTGCACACATAATTCAAAGGAAATGAATAGCTTATAAGCCACAAAATGATTATGTGGGATGGTAAAGTAATACAAGAAATGGCATGGAGCAACAGTAATATCTGTCAAAAGCTATGTAGCAACAGTGAATGATACAAGAGCAAAAGAGAATTTGATCTGAAAGAGTGACCGTTCAAAACACCAAATGCTACCTAAGACAGACAGGACGTACAGGGCAGTAATAGCTGACAAGACAAGAAATGAAATGGCTCCATGATTGCTCAGCTGTGTGAAAGTAACACAGCAGCAGGAAATGGGACATGTCATAAGGAGCTTGATATGTAGAATAGTAGTACTATATAGCAAATGATAAATCATATGGAGGCCACAAGGTAATTGATTTGTTACACGTGTGCATGCCTACATTCCCAGACTGTGAATATAAGAAAGAATAAGAGAAACTATACAGATGGCTCACCTAAAAACTGATTAAAAAATGAATGCAACTATAAACCAAAACCATGATCACCTAAAAATAACAAGAGCAGCACAACATAAAATAGACAAGAAGTCTGGAAAGCTAGGGGATTTGTCTGACAACAGAAAGGAAAATAGTCTTACCTGGGAGGTTGGAGTCATGGAAAGTTCCACTGGTTGGAGGAGATGGCCCTTATCTGTTTAGATGGTCAGGATATCTACTATGTGACTCAATGACTGTACAATATACCTATTACCCTCCATGATACTATGCATTGTGCAACAGGGAGCAATTTTAAAAATTAAAAAAAAAAAAAATGCGAGAGTTAAACAGTCCAAGCCCTGGTGGTGCTGAGAATTCTGCCCTTCTCAAATGGCATCCAGGAACCAAAGGCTCTTGCCCCCTCTCTCAAAGGAAACAAAAGAAGCTGAAGTCCCAGGAATGTCAAGTGAAAACAGGCCTCAGAAGCATCCAATGCTCAGTCTGCTGGTCTCATGAGGTATCTTCAAAAGATGGTGTAAGCCATCTCTTCTCTTCATTCCTGTGCTTATTTTCAAGTGTGCTGGTTAACACATTTTATAGTCGAGACCAATAATGTGCCAAAAACTGCACAACAGATAGCAAATTACAAAGTTACAAAACAGTGTTTGAGTTAAACAGTCCAATCACTGGTGACCCTGAGGAATCTACCCCTCCCAACTGGCATTCAGGAATCAAGGTCTGATTTGCCCCTCTTTCACAGGGAAAAAAGAAGAAAGAATCTGGAGTCCCAGGCAAGACAAGTACAAACAGGCCTTAAGCCTTAGAAGTATTTGACAATTAGGCTTCAAATATCAGATGGTGCTCTGTCTCCAGAAAATTATGTCATTGTTCTCTTCTTCTCATGAATGCACTTATTTTCTGATGTTCTGATTAACGCAAGTTGCATTTTACAGCAATCACATGCAAGAGTATACAAATGATGCCAATTTTAAAAATGTTTAAAAAAGTACTGAAACAATGCAGTCTAGTTGTTAGTGTCATTGAGGAATCTGCTCTTTTTACCTGGTCTTCTGGAAATAATGGCTCTTGCCCCTCACTCACAGAAAACAAAAGTCCCAGGAAGGTGAAGTGGAAATGGTTCTTAAAAGTATCCTTTGATCAGTCTACAAGTCCCAGAAGGCTTTATGTCTCTAGAAAAGTAAATTAGCTTTCCTCTTCTTCTCACTCTTGTGTTTATTTTCAGGGAAATGCTGCAGTCTAGAGCAATAATGTAGTACAATGTGTGCAACACAGAATTTTTAGTAAAAGTCATTTCCCCCTTAAGGCTACTAAAGCCTTCTAATTATTTTCATACTTTAACAATTTTTCTTTTGTGCAGCATATTAGTGCCAAAGTCGCATTGAACAATAATACTTAGAAGATATGCACAATGGTTTGTTGAGACATATGTTCCTCCTACACCATCCCCAGCAACTCCTGCAATAGTGACATTTGTAGCCCTTCCCCTAATAAAATATCACACTGTTGGTTGTTGTTGTATCTTTCGGCTTTTCCCGGTTAGGGGTTGCCACAGCAGAACTCCGGTCCGCTAATGATTGGCAGTAGATTTTTACATACCGAGTTGCCAGCCCTGATGCACAACCTTCAATGAAGGTATGCCCATTCACACATGTCTCCACACAGAAGACACTTTAGCTGAGAATCGAACAGGGCAACGTCTTACTGTGAGGCGACAACGCTACCGCAGCACCACCACCGCAGTTAAAATATCACACTGTTGGTCACTTTCTTAAAAGAAACACTACCCATATTCCATGACCTAAACCAAATTTCCACAACATCCTTAAACACAAGGAACTTTCTCATCTTAATTAAGCTTTTAGCTCCATATCCAAGCAAAAGTGCCCTATTGCACTTTGCATGAAAACTCCTTCATACACTGAAATAACACAAATCAGCATGCATTTTACTTCCACCTGAGAAAGGGAGCAAAGTGGCATGCTACAAAGATTTAGCTGTTCACATAATGTTGGAACCCAGTCCAGTAAGCCTTATTCTTTTTTCTTCCAGCAGACAGAGATACCAAACCTAATTGTAATAAAATAGTGCAGCCCAATTGCATGAAAAGGATGGTAAAAGCCCAAATGTTTTACTGAGTGAAAATGAACATGCAAACTATGTTCACATAATACAAAATATAATATGCATTTTTCCTAAAAAGTTAATCGTACTATAATGCATGCTTCTGTATGTAAGTGGGACACTAACACCAATCCACTGTAAAATTCATTAAATATATATTCATGGCATATGCAAATCAGCTACATCTAATTAAGCTTTAAAGAAGAATTTCCTCTAATAAATTCTCCCCATGTCTTGCATTGTAGAAATGTTAGACACATTGTTGTGCCAAACATAGGGGAGGAAGTGCATTTAAAAATATCTAGTATTTAGGTCCATAATTAAAAAATATAGCAACACTGCAGTTTCAGAAACATATTTAAACCTAAGATTAGGGAGGCTTTTACAGTATGTTCCGGCATCTTCACTAAGATGCAGATGAGCAGTAAGTTCATCCCTCCCGCTTGTCCCAAACATACTTCTAGCCTAGGTCAAGTTACCTTTTTTTTTAATTTCTCCAAGTCTTTTGGGTTTTTATTACCATGACAAGAATGGACCCCATTCCTAAGTCAAAGTATGATGAAAGTTCATGAAATTACTATTGTGTGAATCTTTCATGTTAGCCAAAAGTTCTCTTTGCAGCACCCACAATGGGTGTCCAGTAATGACTCCTCCTGCAATTTGTATGGAGTTACATGTATTGGTAACATATTCAAGTATGACTGTAAATTCTTTCCTATAAGACCTGTTGCCCCTACTATTACTGGAACTGTTTGGGAATCCTTCTTGCACATTGCCCTTGTTTCTGCCTGCAAATCCTGGTATCTTATGACTTTGTGTCTCTCTGTATGCAAGTCACTGGGTGTAGCAATTTGAATAATCAGTGCTACTCTTGTCTTCTTTTCATGGACTACTATATCTGGCTTTCTAGCATCTATTTTCTGAACTATTGGTAGTGAGTGATCCCATGTGATATAAACCATCATTTCTATGATGCTTTGTGACTCATATTTCCAGTGCTTCTCAGCTACTTCAATATTATAATGTTTGTACAATCCCCAGTGCAACAGTCTTGCAACATTATTATGCCTTTCAGTATACAATCCTTCTGCCATTAGTAAATCACAACCAGCTACAAGATGTGAGACTGTTTCCAGTTCTGTTTTACAAAACCTACATGTGTCCATTTCTCCCACATGTTCACTGGCCTTTCTAAACCAATGTGTATGTAATCCACTGTCTTGGGCCACCAATATTAAACTTTCATCTTTTGTTTTAAATTCACATCTCCTTAACAATTCCTGCATTCATTCCTGATCAACATAAGGTTGTTCCAAGAGCTTCTTATACTTTCAGCTATATATATATATATATATATATATATATGCATTTTCCACATTTTTTGCCTTCTTAACTGATCCTTCACCTTATATTCTTTCTTTTGTTTTTCAACACATTCAGTAGCTCCCTGATTTTTATCTATTTCTGGTTTGATTTCCATTCCCGCTTAACACCAATATGCTTCTGCTAAACTAAGCGGGGAAGTTATATTAGACTTTTTATCCTCATGTTTAAGAAACTTTAGCTACATTTGGGTCTTATGAAGTCAAGAAGTATGTGTGCAGTCCCACAATTGCAGATTTATACATGTAATCAATTTTGAGAAGGCCTATACCTCTTTCAGAATGTGGGATATATTATCTTGGTACGCACTGATTTTTATAAATCATTTGATGAGCATGAAGCATCCTTCTTGTTTTCCTGTCTAACCTGTCCAACACATTTTGGGGCCAATCAATCACTCCAAAGCTGTAAGTTAAGACAGGAAAAGCAAATTGGTTTATAGCTTGGACTTTATTCCTAGATGTCAATGCTGTTTTTAGTATTAATTTAAGCCTTATAAAATATTCCTTACTGAGTTTTATTCGCATTTGTTCATGTTTTATTGTTGATCCTTCATCAGTTCGCCAATATTTATACACTCCCTCTTGCTCAAGTTCTTTTATATCACATTCCTGTCCCAAACTAACGTTTTCTTGGTGGTGCAGCTTTCCTGCTTTAAAGGTTGCTTTGGCACATTTATCAAGATCAAATGACATTCTTATATCATCTGAAAAAGTTTTACCCACTTGCAGCTGTGCTTTTAATTCCTCATCTGATATACTATACGGTTTTAAATCAACCACAAAAAGATGAGAGGTCTTTACACTTTGTTGTTTTCTAGGAACCAAATTATAGCCATGGCCTAATGTGTTAAGTAGACAGCTTAACATGTTAAGGGCAAGACAGAATAGCAGCAGTGACAGGGAGTCACCCTGACATTTCCCCCTTTGAATTTTTATCCCTGGAATAAAAATTTGTCCTTTACTATGGCTTAATTGCAAAGTGTTCTGCCTCTGTTTCATGGTCACTATAATGTAATCAATCAATGTAGGATGCATATTATACATTTTAAGCACTCTTTTATCCATGAATGTGGGATACTGTCTGTGATGCCTGTGCACTGGCCCAGTAATCAAGGAGCCTCAATCCTCACCACTAGCACCAGTGAGGGGTGTCCAAATTGGGAGGATAACAAGTACACACACAGTAAAGTACAATTTCCCTTAAGAGCACACAGAGATCACAGTCAGTCTGGGTTTCACCCTTTCTCTTCAGATCCCCAATAAGACTCCCCACTGGCACAGCTATAGGGTTCAGATCTCAGCCTAGTGGTCAAGCCAAAACCTCCAGCACCCTCTCTGTTCAACCAGTGCTTCATGTCCCTGCCCAAGTAGCTGACACACACACACACACACTTTGAGATTTGATTTATATACAAACACAAAGACACTCCTGGGCAGGCCTGGCACAGGTTCTCTGGCTATGCCCCCTTTCTGCCCAGACTATAAGGTAGTACCGACTGACCAACCACTACTCTCAGCTACTATAAAGGCCTTTACCAAAGAGTGTCCAATTTTACTGTGCAATATTATTATTATCCAATTAGTACAAGTGACAAACAGCAAGGCTATTGGAATGGCTTTGTACGGTATCACCAAATACATGCAAGTACTCTAGAGCTTAAATTATCTCTACACAAAACAGCCACAGTTAAAAGATTTAAAATATTTAATAATAAATAATAAAAACACAAGACAATACTTATTACTTCAACACAATGACATTACAGAGTTCAAAAATCACAGGAAATACCTTAAAACAATATTGTAGGACAGTCTGACACAAATATACAAAACAACTAGACTAATCTGGCTATATTCCTATCTATCTCTAAGATAAATCACTGTTCTAAATACCACTTACATACAGAGCAAGCAAGTGCTGGTGAGTGACTGTTCTTACTAGATCCAAGACAAGATACAAAATGCTCTGCTTACTTTCTGAGGTAGCCCTTAAACTGATAATACACCTTAATGCTGAGTCATTTCAGATTACATCATTCTTGACACCCCTGCTGCGGTCTCCCAGGCTCACAGAATTTAAACTTTAACATTTCTACAGCTGCCAGGAAGTCACAGCAATAAAAGACAATTTACATGTGAAACCTAGTAATTTTCTTTGTCTTAGAACAATAGAAAGAAACTCTTAGCCCATACATCCTGCCTCCGAGCTTGAGATCAAACACAATTATAAAATTCTTTGCTCATCGGCTTTCTTCCAGCAGGGTACACTATGGTTACATTTTCGAAGCTCAGTACAACATATAGTTTAATCATAACATATAGTTCTCTTTACACTTGTAAAACAAGCCTATGGATCATATTAATATTTACAAATGACATGGAATTATTTACAAAATTCTATCTAGCTAGGCTGTCAGTTTATCACCCCCCCCCCCCCGAGAACTCAAACTAGTTTTTCAAGTGCCCCTAGAGAAACATTGCTTTAGAGGGTTGAGTCTATCTGGGTATACCTTACCCCATTCCCTGTCTTGAGAGCCAATTTGCATTGACATTGCTAATGCCACTGCACTGACATATCATATGCTTGCAACCCTAGGCTCCACCTTAGTAACTTGGCATTTTGCTGGCTAGCTCAATGTAACCATGTTAGAGAATTGTGATCTGTAACTACAGTGAATTTTGATCCATACAGATAAGGCTGAAGTTTCTGCAGTGCCCACACTATGGCTAGACATTCCTTTTCTACAGCTGCATAGGATTCCTCCCTGGGTTAGAGCTTACAACTGAGATAAACCACTGGGAGTTCTTCTCCCTCTGACGATATCTGGCTAAGTACAGCCCCCACCCCATGGTTTGAAGCATCCCCCTGCACAACATATTCTTTGCTATAATCTTGACTGGCTAACACAGGGGGTCCTCCGAAAGCTTCTTTAAGCTTCTGGAATGCCTGCTCACATGCTGGGTCCACACTACCATATCTGGCCCATTTTTCCTTGTCAGGTCAGTAAGGGGAGCACCTATGGTACTTTAACTGGGGACAAACGTTCTGTAGTACCCTGCTGTCCCTAAAAATGCCCTTACCTGCTTTTTAGTAACAAGTGCGGGTCATGCCTGAATGGCTTTCACTTTGGCATGTTCTGGCCTGATCTTACCATCTTACCACTCGCCACTCTATGTCCCAGGTAGGGGATCTCTGCTATACCCACCTGATATTTGCTCAGTTTAATGATTAACCCTGCCCTCTGTAGTCTGCCCAGCATCTCCCTGACATGTTGAAGGTGCTCTTGCTAGGAATAGTTGTAGATGGCAATATCATCTAGGTAAGTAAGGGCAAATCCTCCTGCTTCTGCTAGGATATGATCTACCAGCCTCTGGAAAGTGGCTGGAGCATTTTTCATCCCAAAGGGCATTATTTTACTGTCTTTCATGTATTTACACAGTCACTGTACGTGATGAGTGTTTTGGATTTTAAAGGTCCTTAAAGTGTAGATTTATAATGTGTTGCAGCTGTACAGTGCTTTTTTTCTATCTCTGTCCTTAAAGTCTGAAAAAAATGGTGTATTAAAGAAACATAAACTATTCTGTTATCATACAGCTACAGAATCAATTCAGAATGAAAAATGTGGTGCCCTGGCTTATCCAACTAGAATATGCCTACAAATGTCAAAGCTGTGCCTCACACAATTGGTGAGATATTTGCATTTATTTTTATTCTAGTCCCATTTATGGGTAATTGCTCTTCCCCAGTCAATGTTTAGATGGTCTGTAATGATTATTTATTTTCCATACCTTAAGGTGAGTAGCTGTAAGGAGTACTGCATTGTGCTTGTAGGGAAGTCCTGAGATATGTATGCATATGCAACTTGATGGCCTTTTTGGGACTGATTTTAATTGGACTATAGTATCATCTCTACATATGAGCTGAGTGGATCTCCTTGGTCACAATACAGGTTCAATTGCCATGACAGATGCTGTAGACTTCTTTATGCCCTATGTGTGTGATATCCTTTCTGAAGAGGTTGTAATCAGGTGGTATATTTTCTTCATTCTTAATGGACTGATGCAGCCAGTTTTCCATAATCATGAGTGCAGCAGGTGTTAGGATAGTCAGCCTTACATAAGTTCCACTTTATTGTAGACACCAATGCTGCCTAACATGAGACTGCTGTTTCATTTGTGGGTGGTATATATGGTACTTAGTAAAGAAGAGTTTTGAGGGTTAGGTTCTGTTTTAATTTCATTTGTTTGCATTAATTTCAGTACTCACTGGCATCATGAGTAGCAAAAAAGAATGAAATAAGCTGGGGTATTTAATTATTGAATAAACAAAATTAAATGTTTTAAATAGTTCATTTGACAGGGCTAGGCTTTCTTGATGTAATGTATGATATTGACAATGTTCTAATAATCTGGGCACATAGATCTTTAATGAGATTAGTTATTTGGTTATTTTGTAGTCATTGGACTGTGAGGAAGTATATTTACTAAGATAACAAGTGTCAAACTGAAGCAATCTACAGACTACTTTGAAGTGATCTATGCCTGGCATATAAAGCATCCCTGGACCCTTCTCTGATGAAACTTTTGAACATCCTTAAAACAAACTAAATTTTGCTTGCAACATAAATAAGACATGTTGGAGAGAGAGATATGTATCTCACAGAATTCTCTTTTTTCTGGAACAGGCTCCCCATTCATGTGCAACAAAGTCCCTCCCAAACACTATTTAAGTGTAACTTGGACCATTGGATGGGAAACTGAAAATTCAACCCTTGTCTGGCACCCATGCGTCTGATGGACAGAGGCAGTCAGTAAACCATGTTGTTACCAACAATCACATCCACATAAAAGTCTAAAACATATAACTTGTGGGACACATTTGGGTTGCATGCCTAAGCTTATAATGGCCCCAGTGGTTGTTAGTCTAGTATACACCTATGAACCTATGAGTGTGAGGCTAACTTGTTGTTAGGCTACAAAAGTTACAAAGTGCAACAGGAATAGGATTAGCATATCAGATTAATTGTATTAGTTACACTGGCAGCAGTTTGTGAATGCACATCATGAAAGGGTTGGAATAGGAAATGTATAATGACTGACTGATAGTGAATAAACAAAGTCCTAAGAAGAAGTAGTAGTCCACAAAAATCACAAAAAGTGACAGGCCAAAGAATAGCCATAAAGACAATAATGTGGACTATTGAGGATAAGAAAGAAATTATGCATTGTT
Organism: Protopterus annectens; assembly: GCF_019279795.1. NCBI lineage: Eukaryota > Metazoa > Chordata > Ceratodontiformes > Protopteridae > Protopterus > Protopterus annectens. The sequence continues at coordinate 160,695,434 of NC_056735.1, forward strand.
ATTACTATGCAAAAAGCCCAGAATTTCCAGACATAAGCTATAAAAATGATTAAGAGAGAAATTAGAGGAAAGAAAAATACTTCTACAAGAAAAACTGCCAGAAACTTCAAATAAAATTTGCATTCATTAATACAACAGATTTGTGAAAAACAGTATATAGATCAAGAAACTTTGATCTATTTGGAAAAAGAAGCATCTGAGGAAGTGCGGAAATATAAACAACAAAACAAAGAGATTTTTGAAAAGTATAAAAAATAAATATGGACATGGGAAAGAAAGAGAGATTTGATATGGTGCAATATTTATGCAAAGGAGAAAGCCAAATTAATCAATATAAAGAAGGTAGCCTCAAAGATATTTGAAGAGAAATACAGGCGAAGGCATCCAGATATGGAAAATTTCACAATAAAAAAAATAATATCACAAAGAGGGAATGTAGAAAAGAAGATTAGTAAAATAGAAGTTAAAAATAGAAGTTGAAGTTATGGAGTGCCTGCAAAGTGAAGGATTTAGTGTAGAAGGTCTAACACAGGTTACATCACAGGATGATGGAATGAGTCCCCAAAGTAAGGAGAAGCAGGAAGATCAGGAGACATCTAAAGAAGAAATAAGGACATGGGAAAGAAAAAGAGATTTGATATGGTGTAATATTTATGTAAAGGAGAAAGCAAAACTAACCAATACAAAAACAGCAGCACCAAAGATATCTGAAGAGAAATACAGGCAAAGGAATCTGGACATGGAAAACTTTACAATACAAAAAAAAATAAGAAGGCAAAGAGGAAAAGTAGAAAAGGAAATTAGTAATGGAGAAATTAAAGAAATAGAAACTGAGGTTATGGAGTACCTGTGAAGTAAAGGCTTCAGTGTAGAAAATCTAATCCATAAAGCACCACAACAGGATAGAGCAATGGATATCCAAATAAAGGGGGAAACCAGTGGAACTAGAAACAATTTGTCAGGTGCCATATGAAGACATTTTGGAGCCATCCACAGGAAACATGTATAAATGTTCACTTGAAGCTGGACAGCAAGGGAAGGAACAGGAAACTGTGTTAAGTCTGACGCAGTCAATGTTTAGGCCAGTGAGTTCCCATATGACAGAGCAACAGATGGCACATGATTAAATTGAAGACAATGTGCCACAGGAAGATGGTATAGAACTTGCTATAGAATGCCCGCAGGAAATGGAAAACAAAAAATGTGCCCTCAGTTTAGAAGAAAATGAGCTAAGAGAACAGTTGCTTGATTTAATATGGATAGATAGACATATTAAGATCAATGAAAGAAGTAGACTGCAGAAGGTCAATAAAACCCAAAATGTCAGACGTTTGATAAAACAAATGAACACAGTAATTAGGACTGTCCATAGAGATCCCTGTGATACAACAGAAGTAAACAGGATATATTACTGTGCAGCTAAATTTAATAACTGATAAAAAGTTCTACCACAAGAACACAGGGTAGTGAGGGAAGGAAGGGGATAAACTAAATACCAGCACTGAAGTACTGAATAGAGAAAACAATAAAGCATTTAAGACAAGAAGTATCACTTTTAGAAGAGTATAGAAGAGGGAACAGATCAAGAAAAATACTTAAAAAGATAGACGTGATAAAAGCAATGTACAGTATTAGAACAGATCAGAATCTATCATGCACTATCACAAATAACATACTAAAAATCTCATCACAGGTGGAAAGGCTTAGAAGATACAGAAATAAATATAAAGGAAAAGTACAAAATAAGCAATTTATTGACCCAGAAAAGTTTTATAGAAAAATGGGAAACAAGGTAAAAGGAATTGAAAGACAATCAAAAAAAGAAGAAATAGATATATTGGAGAAGTGTTTATGAAGATCCCATGGAACATAACAAAAATGCTAAATGGCTAGAAGAAGTAAAAGAAAGAATAAGAAGTTAGAGCCATTGCAATGTCTTTTGCTCTTCCAGTAAGTGACACCACAGCTTCAAATGCATGTTTTCATTCCTCCAGCTCTGTGATATAACTAGATTGCAACATAATTTTTTCCTGCTTTTATATAAGATTTTTTCTTATCAAATACTGGTGTGAATCTATAATTGGAAGCTATCCTCTCTTACCAATGAAAAATGATACAGACAAAGTTTGTGAAACAAAATGATCTTTTTATTTTAGTAAGCATGCAGTTTGCATAGGTAATGTCACAAGAAAACTCAATGAATCATTTGACTGGTGGTAAAGCAAGACTGTCACTAATAAACACAACAATCGTCTTTAGGAAACTTGAATACAGCTGTGAACAAAAGAAATCATTGCAGCCTTAGCAGTCTGCTTACAGTGTCTGGATCTAACTCTTGACTGACAAGGATCTAACAAGTCATGTGGTCTCAGCTGTGAATACAGCTGTACATAGTCTGCCTTCTCAAATGTCTTCCCAACAAATTGAAGACTCAAGACTGAGCAATAACTCTTCATCAAGACGTTATTCAAAGACAGTTTATGAGGGTTGGGCTAATCAAGGCCTCTTTTAATGAAGCTACAAAAAAAACTGGTCCTCAATGAGATGTGCAGAATTTGGAGAATAACCATAGCTAGTGATTCACAGCAGTTTCTCACCAATCTCATGAGGCAGGGGTCAAAAGCAAATCTGTTCATTTGCATAACTAAAATAATATACATAAGCTTGTCATAATCATCACGCAAACTGCTCAGTGTAAGTCCAAATGACTCACCTCAGAGAAACAGCTGTGCTAACTAGGGGAACCCCGAGGAACTGATCACCTCATCTTTGGGAGTCATCTTTACTTCTAACATGAGTCTCCATGTTCCATAGAAAAGAGGAAAAGTAGAAAGTCTTCTGATATGTCTGAAGTTGTCCAACATCAAAAGTAGATCTGGAAAAGCATTCAGATGCAACTGGAACAGTGAGACACATAGAAAGGGCAGGTAAAGTTGAAAGTGGAATCATTAAGTATTTAAAAGGTTGCAAACCAAACGTGCACTCGCTTGTGCACACACACACACACACACACACACACACACACACACACACACACACACACACACACACAGGCAAACTGCATCACTCATGTTAACATTTTCTTGTTAAGCAGAGATGAGTAAACTTTGTCAGATTATAAAGAAAAGTTTTTTCACTCAGTTAATATAGCAATATTTTCATGTCAAGAAACAGTTGTCTATAGTTTCAAAAGAAGGAATGGATACAGCCTGCAAAGCTATTTTTCTAAGCAGACATCTTTATTCAGCCTCCTCACATCTTTTTTATTTAACTGAGACAGGCAATTTGCATGAGAATTGTTATGTAACTTTGATGACAACATATAATATGCCATGAGATTTTTCCACAATATTATCATAACACATAGCACCATAGAACATTTAAAGGTATAAATATCAATAGTGATTGGCTGTTATGTAAGAAAGTTTTTAATTGTATTATATACAAGTGCCTATTATGTCAAATAATATTTCTACATGTTTATCATAACACATATTACTCATTGAAGGATACAGTCAGTATGTAACTCACAAGGAAGTGTCATGTAAGAATTCTTAAGTCAATTGCATTTTCCTGTGAACATAATGGTCATGGTTACTTATAGCATACAATCAGAAGCTGTGTGGAAGTACAGTAACTGTGAGGTACACCAAGAAAGAGAACACTGTGAAGTACACCAAGAAACAGAACCATGTGAGGTATACCAAGAAACAAAACATTGTGAGGTACACCAAGAAAAAAACAATGTGAGGTATACTAAGAAACAGAACCATGTGAGGTACACCAAGAAAGAGAACACTGTGAGGTACACCAAGAAGCAGAACCATGTGAGGTACACCAAGAAAGACAACACTGTGAGGTACACCAAGAAACTAAACCATGTGAGGTACACCAAGAACCCAAACAATGTGACATACACCAAGAAACAGAACCATGTGAGGTACACCAAGAAACAGAACCATGTGAGGTACACCAAGAAACAGAACAGTCTGCTGCTTCTGAGTTAAAGTATGAGTCTTGCACATTGTAGGTTGATGATTCACTCCACTGTATTTTGAGGTAAGTTTTTGAGTTTGAGTTAGACATTTAGGATTAGGGCTAATGAGACAGTTTAAGAGTTAGAGATGGAGTTCCAGGATTAAAGTTGGGGTTAGTGATGAACTTTTATTGTTATAAATGGAGTTGTAAGTGTAGGGCTAAGAATGGAGTTTTAGTGTTAAGGTTAGGGAGGACGTTTTAGGGTTGCAGTGAAGTTTTATGATTAGGGTTTGGGACAGAGTTTTGGGGTTAGTGATGGATCATTCAGACAATATATTTAAACAGCTTTAGTTAATGACCATGGTCAAGTATAACTCGTGCTTGCATTCCAGGAAATAAGATACACCTACATGCTGTATGTACCCATTTGCAGTATAATGACAGTGCTGATGTGGGGGATCACAAAGATGATTGTATTTTGGTATGATCTGTTTATATATATATATATATATATATATATATAGAGAGAGAGAGAGAGAGAGAGAGAGAGAGAGAGGGAGTCATTTTATTGCTTTCTGCACTTACATTATAATTGTCATGTGACAAACCATTAGTGAATTATAACAGCAAAGTGGAACACTTGGAAGCAGAGAAAAAAATAAAGTTATACATCATAGTAGCATGGTACCAATGAAACAGATCAGTCATAGTACAAAGAAAAGGCATCCATTGTAGTTTGCATCCTGAGTACTACAGCACCTCATCAGGAGTATGATGAAGATTTAATACAGGAATAAATTAAACAATTTACTCTCTCCCACTAGCTCTCCCTCTCTCTCTCTCTCTCTATATATATATATATATATATATATATATATATATATATATATATATATTCTTTAAAATAGCATTAAACAACACCCACACAAATAGATTATGTTGGACATTATGGAAAAGTGTTGCAACATCATGACAACCATAATCATGATGGATAAATCACATGACATGTCATGTGAGCTTAGGCTGACAGGTTCAGCTATCAAGCTTATGATCTACTTGCTATAACCCCACATTGATCTTTTCTACTTTCTATACGTGGAATAAGATCATTTTTGAAGGAAGTCAATTACTTGAATTGCTCTGATTAAAAGGATGCTTGTTCAATAATCATTAAAGATGTGTGACAAATCAATCATTCGTTTTATATTACTGATGTTTATTTTTAGTATTGTTTCCTTATCTGGTGTTAACTCTGCAATAGCATGTTCTAAATATACAGTTTTGAGAAAAATCTGATCAAGTATTGCCTTATAAATTAGACAGAGGTTACTTCAACTTATACAATGGAAGATCATTAACATTCAAAAACGTGCACACTGATTGGCCAGCCCAACCAGCATGCCCGTTGTAAATCAAGCACGTACCAATAGAAAAAAGTTGGATCATGTGGATTTTCTTCAGCTAATATATGCTAAGGCTTTCCAGTTTTCTTGAACTAAGCGGTCAAGAGCTACATACAGAGGGCAGAGAAAATACAAGGTAAATGAGGTACGTTATGCAAAACTAAAGAAATGTACCTGATTTTCCTTGTATTTGTGCCCTGTCTCTCTCTTGCCTCTAAACTGTATGGATTTCAAACTTTGTTTTTAAAAATAAAAGAAGCAACAGAGATCTTCCTTTCTCCTTTGTTTGCTTTCCAAAGCACTGATATACTATGAAAGTGTGGGAATTTAAGTCCCATACTCATGTGCAGTACACCAAGAAAGTGGCAGGATACAGAAACAACACAGAAGAACACCATGGTGCTGTTATACAAAGACATTATTTAAAAAACGTAAGTAATTTATTTCTTAAATAATGTCATTGTATAGTAGCAATAACCAACTCCTGGGTGTGATATATTGAATATTTACCCACAGTTGCCTTTGTTTAATCATATGGGCTTTGCCATCATGATTAAGCCACACCTACTGTGGGTAAGTCTTCAATATACCACACCCAGTCATTGATTATTGCTATAACAATCATTACTGTTCAGAATAACCTGTCACATTTTCAGCAATCCCTATAGTAAGGATCGCTGATACCATTTCAAGTTGTTAAAGGTGGCTTGTTAAAGGCAAACAGAATGGAGCATTTTGTTCAATAATGGGTCATGTTAGGAGGTACAATGTGGAACAGTGGTCTCAGTGGGGTGACTATGTATGCTTTTTAGAATTAAATGAGCTATAAAAAAAGCTTTTCTGATTTTAGTACAAAGACAGTGGCCAAAGTTTAAATGAGTGTCTATCATTTCCCTACATCTTCAATGATGGTATAATTTTTTATTATCTTAATTATTTTGTAATCAAAATCAATGCCCTTTTTGGCAAGTCTCACATCATTACTGCCATTAAAGATGGTATGATTACTTTTTGCAGAAAGCTTGCATTTTTGTAGATTAACCCGGTAACTTATCTTTTATTGAAACAATCATGTTCCCCAGTCTGCCGTCATCAGCATATCTTGCTGTGCACAGCCCATTTCTCCACTTGTGTACCTGAAAACAATAGTCTGAAAAGAAGTGACCCCAGTACATTCCCGCATATCGCTTGTAGTTTAACAATAACTG